>NC_056741.1:1169893372-1169934162 GCF_019279795.1 Protopterus annectens | reverse complement strand
ATCAATGCTTTTTTAAGAGGGGGAGCCTTGATTTAAGTTTTGTGTGTTTATGTGTTTGGTTTGCTGTCGTGATAGGTCTATGTGAGACCTGGAATGTATTGAGGTGGTTCCCTCCTCCATTTCCGTCAATAGAACAGCAAGCATTTCTTCTCAATTGTCTTTAGAAGTGTATTTACTGAGGCAGTTTAATTGCTAAGATCCCTGTAAAAGCTGGAGAGAGAGATTCCCTTTCCTGTAGAATTCAGATTCTAATCTGAAAGGAAATGGGAGGTCTCAGTTTTTTTCTTAGATTTTTAATCCGACTAATAATTCTTGTGGGGTTCCAGGTAACTAAGAATGTGCCAGTATTTCATAGAAAACAGAATTTTTCAATCCAGAAAAAGCAGAAAATGAGTTTTGGCAGAAGGAATGTTTTAGGTGGAATTAGCTTCAGGAAATAACAAGCAAACAAACAACAAGCTTACAAACAAAGCTAGATTCAGCAGGCCTGGATCTAGTCTATGCTACAGCAAACAAGGTGTACCAATTTTAGTAAGAAGCAGTTCAAATATGCAGGCACTATAAGCCTTTAACCAGAAGTTCCCAGCTCAGAAGGGCAGAGTCCAGCCTCTCCTCCCACAAGAGTGCAGACCACGAACCCTTCTAATGTAAAATAACTGGCCTGAAGCCCACGTGCTTAAACCAGAATTAATTCACTTTTAGAATAACAGACACTGAGCCCTCAGTCAGCAGTTCCCAACTTTGAAGGATGTAAGCTACCTGTTCTGCCACCACAGTGCAGACCACAAACCTTCTTAATGTAAAACAACTGGTCTGAAGCCCAAGTGCTTAAACTAAAAGGCTTAGAATGAGATACACTAAGCAGTAATAAATACAACTGAGTACTTTTAAGATGACGCAAAAGCAAAATAAAGTAGGAAGAAACACAAATACAGTAAAAGCAGATACATTTTTTTTTTTTTTTTTTCAGAAAAGTAGCAATACTTCTTCCAGGGCTGTGGCCACTGTTATTGTTTTAAGGAAGTCTGCATGGTGGCATTCTTAGAAACTTCTAGATGATGATAAAAATTACATTCTAAATTCTCCCTTGGATGGAAATTTAGTGTATGATCCCTTTGCTGCAGAGGTGACCAAAAGGTGAAATGAAAGGGGTAAACTTGATCTAGGGACTCTCTTAGATTTTCCAGCTCTCATTTTCCAAATTGTTCAAGGGATTTTCTTTCTCTCTTTCCATTTTTGACAGAAAAAGAATAAACAGTCTCAACAAAATTCAGGTAAACAGACAGGGTCCCAAAAAAGAAGTATCTAACCAACCCAAAACAAGGACAGTCCAATATGTCTGATTAACTATAAAACAGATCTTGTGACCCGCCCCGGTCACCTTTGTCTTCCAGAAAGTCTTAATCTCCTTTATTTTTGTCTTTGGGAACATATTGCTTCAGACAAATGGGTTCTGAATATCATTCATCAAGATTACAGGTGGCAGTGGGAAGAAATTTCTCCTTTCCAGGGGGGGTCATTCCTCATCCTCCAGATCAGAGTCTTGTTTCCACCTATTCTTCATTAAATGCTGCCCCAAGGACTGTCAGAACCATTTCCTCCTTCCCAAGTGGAGAAGGGTTTTTATTCAGGGTTCTTCCTAGTGCCAAAGAAACAAAATACTTGGAGACCAGTTCTGGATCTTTCCTTTCTAAATCTGTTTGTGATAGTGCCTTAACACAAAAACTGTCACTTCACAGCCTGTTTCCTCTTCTTCCTCTTTTATGTTTCCTGGTAACACTAGACTTGCAAGATGTTCACCATCACATCTCCTTTCATCCAGACTTCAGACATTTCTAAAGGTTTTGTATATCTGGTTCACATTATCAATTCTCTACCTTAACCTTTGAACTTTCCACTACACCAAGAGTATTCACAAACTGTCTAGCTCTAGTTATACCTCATTGCATGCTCTAGGGTATTCACATTTTTCCATATTTAAACAACTTGCATATGTTTGCACAGTCTTTTTCAAAGTGCCAGGAATCTCTCTCTTGGGTGAGAGACCTCTTACACAAGATGGGATTCCAAAAGAACAGTCAAGTCTTTCTTGACTCCCTCACATAGGATTGTGTTTCTGGGATGTCAGCTAGACACCTCGGTTCAAAGAGCTTCTCTTCTGCAGGAGAAAATAGATCCTTATTTAGGTCTGTTTCTAGGGTTTTCCAGTCAGACTTTAGTCTCAGTGAAGTAGTACCTCAAGCTTTTGGGTATTATGGCATTTATGATTCTCATGATATTCCTGTCAAGACTCCACATGAGAAAAAATAGAATGGTATCTGAAATCTCTTTGGTCCTAGTATCAACACCCTTTATTTTTTCAAATCCCAATGCTGGAGTTCATCAGAAGACAAATCTTTCAGTGTAGACAACAGATATCCTTAAATCCAGGTCTCCTGTTCTCCCTCCTTCATCCAAAGCAGTCAGTCACCACAGATACTTTGGACTTTGCTAGGGAGCAGTTTCAGGAAGGATAAAAATACAGGGGTGTGAGACAAGAAGGACAGACACAAGCACATGCATATCTAAAACATGCTTGCCCTTATCAAGGCACTAAATTCTTTGAACCTGCTTTGGCCCCCAGGCCTCTTCAAAGTGGTTTCAGACAATACCACAGTTATCTGCTACATCAACAAGCAAGGGGGGAACCAGGTCATATCCCCATTTTCAAACTAACCTTGTTAGCTTGTGATATAGCTTCATGAGGCAATCTTAATCTGTAGCTACCCTACATTTCATCAGAGCAAAATTGTGTGCCACACAAGCTGAGCAGGACCAGGGCAGATACTCCTGAATGGAAACTAAATCGGAGGTATTCCAAGATTTGATCTAACTGTGGGGAGTTCCTAAAGATGACCGTTTTTTCTGTTTTTTGAATAGTCAACTGGCAATATTCTATGCAAGAAAGCCTGCAGGGCACATGCATTTTCTTTTCTTTGGACAGGAATTTTCCTTATGCTTTTCCACCCTTTCCACTAATATCCAGGGTACTTTTGAAGATTCAGAAGGAATCTCCCTAAGATCATTGTGCTGACTCCCCTTTGACTTAGGCAACTGGTTCTTCTTCCTTTAGGAAATGGCCAGGGTCAATTACCACAAGCTTCTTCACAGATTGGATCTTCTTACATAATATCTGGGGTGTCTGATGCACTCAGACATTAATCATTTAAATTGACTTCCTGGCTTATAAGGTCTTAATTCCTTTTAGGCACCTGTTTAATGAGGACATGCAGTAGGTACTAATGGGGCAAGAAACTCTGCTACCAGAAAAAAATCATATAACAAATGGAAATGGTTTTCTAGATGATGCAAATGACATAAGCAACACCCATTCATGGCTAGTTGTTCCCTGGTTTTACAATATTTGTGTAAGTTACTATCCAATGGCCTTTCTTATTCCTTTATCAAGGTTCATTAATCAGCTATTTCAGCATGTCCTCTCGTAGATCTTTCAAGGCAGTCTTATGTCAAAATGTTCTTGAAAGGGTTTTTTTATAACAGGCTGTCAAGTAAACTGGTGGCCCCTCCTTGGGATCTTAATTTTGTGTTACAGAAGCTAACACTTGCTCCATTTGAACCATCTAGTCTGCCTGACTTGAAATTCTCAACATCGAAAACAGTTTTACTGATTGCTCAGACATCTGCAAGAAGGGTATCTGAGTTGCAAGCTGTTATGTTGAATCAACCCTACCTCATTTTCCATAGGGATATGGTTTCTTTGAGAATCAATCCTTCTTTTATGCCTAGAGTGGTTTTGAAGTTGACTTTAAGCCAAACTATCAATCTCCCTGTTTTCTTTAGTGAATCTAAAAATGAGGGAGAAAGGATATGACATACCTTGGTTGTCCACAGACAACACAGGTACTATCTGGACAGAACTATATCGCTTAGATTTTCGGATCAGTTGTGTATTTCTTGTGAAGGTAAGAAGAAGGGACAACTGTGACCAAACAGACTATTTCCAAATGGTTTCCTAAGGCTATGACTTTTTTTTATACTCACCGTAACAAATTTATTCCAGGCAAGCCTGAGGCCCTCTCTGCCATGGCCTTGGCTACATCTATGGCTCTTTGGAAAGGGATACATTTCAGAAGCTGCTACTTGGTCCTCTGTGCATACTTTTAATAGCACTATATGCTGGAAATCCTTCTCTAGGTCCAGATCAAGCTTTGCTTGGACCATTCTCCAGGGGTTTCTGGAATCTTCTCCTTCCACCTCCCAAATGTAATTAATGATGGTAATCTACCCATAAACGTAAGGCTACTGCAGCAGTGATCAATATGAAGAACATTGTACAGTTGTGAAAATTGGGCTTACCATAACAGTAGATGTTCAAATGATCACTGCTGCAGTAACCTCTCCCTCCCTCCATCCCCCTTGTTTTTTGGTGTGTTTTGTAAACCAAGGTGTGGACATTTATGTTTATTGTTCCTAGCATAATCCTTTCAGGGCTTAGCTTCCTTCCTTCCTCTTCTTTCCACTGTTCCTATTAGGGGTTGTCACAGCAGATCATCTGTTTCCATTTCTTCCTGTCCTCTGCATCTTGCTCTGTCAGACCAGCCACCTGCATGTCCTCTCTCACCACATCCACAAACCTTATCTTAGGCCTTCCTCTTTTCCTCTTACCTGGCAGCTCCATCCTTAGCATCCTTTTCCCATATACCCAGGATCCCTCCAAAGCACATGTCCAAACCAACACAATCTCACCTCGCTGGCTTTGTCTCCAAACCGTCCAACCTGAGCTGACCCTCTAATATACTGATTCCTAATACTGTCCATCCTCATCACAGCCAGTGTAAGTCTTAACATCTTTAACTCTGCCACTTCCAGCTCTGACTCCTGTCTTTTCTTCAGTGCCGCCGTCTCCAACCCATATAAACATAGCTGGTCTCACTACCCTCTTGTAGACCTTCCTTTTCACTCTAACTGGTGCCCATCTGTCACAAATCACTCCTGACACTCTTCTCCATCCACTCCACCCTGCCTGAACTCTCTTCTTCACTGCTCTTCCACACCCACCATTACTCTGATCTGTTGATCCCAAGTATTTAAATTCATCCACCTTCACCAGCTCTACTCCCTGCATCCTCTACATTCCTCTATCCTCCCTCTGACTCACACACATATATTCTGGCAGAAAATCTCTGAAGGGTTTTGTGCCCAAACTTGACTTTTAGTCATCTCAGCTTGAGCTGCTTGACAGTTTGGGCACATGGAAGGTACCCTGAAGGTTTGGAAGTTGGCTGGCTATTACATTTGGCAGGGTGTAACCTATACAGCTAAGGCTACTGCAGCAGTGATCATTTGAACAGCTACTGTTATGACATGTTCAACTTACACAACTGTACTTTCAGTGAACGAGAGGAGAGGAACAAAAATTATACAGATTGTCACTTACCTTGTAGTCTTCTAGATTCTTAATAAAACACAGACAAGTCTTGACCCACTATAATGCAGATATTTAGGGCCTGCAGCTCATCTAGTGGGCCTGAATCTGGAGGTTTCAAGCTGGGGGTCACTGTAACATAGTGCAATAGTTCTCAATAAAATGGTGTCTCAAATGATGTAAATACTGTGAACATATGTGGAAAGTAAAGCTGTTGTTTTAATTTAGGTTCTTAGTTAGTTACTAAGCACACAGTTCAAGAGGCCATTAAGGCACCTAGTCAGAATTCCTAATTACTCCAAAGCACTGTCTGGTTAAGTGACTTGTTCAAGGTCACACAGTAGGTAAATGAAAGTGGAAAGATTCAAAACCTGTAGTCTTGGCATAAGAAGCAGGTCATTAATAGGTCAGAGCTTTATTCCTCTGCATTTACTGCCATGCAATAAAACACAAAAATGATGTAATTAGTTTATACTATAACTGTACATATAACTATTACTTCAAATACTCAGATAAGAAAGACGTATGAAGCCCTACTAATTCAGGTTGAAGTTGGCCATGTCATAGCTGGAGAATGTATGCCACCAGGAACATGATTTGTGAGTGTCTGTACTGCAGTAAGAAGAATTACTTTGGAATAAATGTGAAAAAAATATGTCCATAATCACATAGAGAAAACTATAAGACAATTAAGACAGGAAGTATCACTGTCAGAACAATACAGAAAAAAGTGTTAGAAAGTTGTAGTAAAAGCAAAATACAGACTAGCATCAAAAAAGAACCAAGAATTACACGCTATTTCCAATAATAAACAGAAAGTAGCAGCACAAGCAGAGAAACTTGGAAGGTACGCAGATAAATATAAAAGCACAACGTAAGCAATTCATTGATGACCCAAAAAGGTTTTATGGAGAGTTGGAAAACAAACCAAAAGGAATATAAACACCATCAAAAAAGATGTGTACTTTTGGAGAAGCTTTTAAGAAGACCCTGTTGAACATAAAGAAGCTGAATGGATTAGAAGAAAAAAATTAAGGAGCTCTGTTATGGATGATATGAATGGGATGTAAGAACTCAAACATAGAGGATATGCAATGCGATTTAGTAACAGCCAGAGGAACTGAGACAAAATTAGGAAAAGCTCCTAAATGGAAAACATCAGGTACAGATGCAGTAGCTACCTTCTTGCTATTAGTATTAACTTCTTTACACAAAGATTTAGACCCAAGTAAACATTTCTTTGATGCACATTCTGATCACACACCAACCTGGTTAACAGGAAAATGATATTCTTCCTCCTTAATAGTGAACCTACAAGCCTTGCAGAGAGCTACAGACAAATAATTTGCTTCCAACAATATATAAATTATATACTGGAATTGATGCAAACACATTTTATAGCAATGCAGAAAAAATCAGTCATGGCAGTAGAACAAAAACATAAAAAAATAGTCATATGGAACAAAGGATCACCTACTGTTAAAAAATACCATAACAAAGAGCTGTAAAAAGAGGATGAATTTAAATACTGCTTGGATTGATTATAAAAAAAAGTAATATGCCACTTTCATAGGCAATGGAATGCTTACAAATGTATAACATATACGTTGTATTGAAAAATTGCATTGCACTGATTATGAAAGAGTGGCAAAACACTTTGCAGCTGAGCCATGAAATAGGGTGAATTGTTATCCCATGGGAAAAAATTCAAACGGGATATTCTAGGGCAGTTCTTTGTCACCAGCATTGTTTTGTCTTGCCCTTAACTCATTAAACTGTTTATTTAACAGATTAGATTAAGTTACAGCTTAACTTCAAGAAGCCAAACTTGTTTAAAGACATCTCACTTAACTTGTTGTTTATGATTTAAAATTGTACAAATGAGCATATTAAAGCAAAACTCCAAATAGTTAAAACATTTCCTGATGGCACAAAAATGACATTTGCTCTTAAAAAATGTGCAGAAACAATATTTTTAAAAGGAATGCTGCAGATCAAAGAAAATGTCAGCCTGAGACAGGAATGTGACAGAAAGGAACTTGAGCATGAAAGAGAGTATGTAAAATATCTTTAAATATTTAATATATTTAAATATTTGTGTAAATATTTATAAATAGTTGAAGGGTCACCAATAAAACATGAACAGATGAGAATAAATCTTCCTAAGGAACACTTCAGAAGTTTCACAGTAATACTAAAAATTGCCTTGGCATCTAAGAGTAGAAGTCCAAGCTATAAATAGTATACTGTTCCTGTTCTAACCTACAGCTTTGGTGTGACTTACTGCCCCCAAACAACATTGAATCAGATAAAACAAAAAAAAAGCTTAATTATTACTAAAAATATAAAAACAGTACATACTAAGACTATATATCTATTGGTCAGAAGAAGGTATGGGCCTCCTCAAAATCGACTACATGTACAGATCTGCAATCATAGAACTACATACATATTTGCTGGCCACATCAGATCCAAACATAATGAATGTTTTAAAACATGAAGAGAAGAAGGCTAAGGTGACATGTTTGCTTAGTTTATATAAGAAGCATTTCAGAACAAAGTTAGACTAGAAATTAAACCAGAAGTAGATAAGAATCGGACAGCAACTCAAGTGTCAAAAAAGCACAAGAAAGATTATAAATAAAAAGACAGAAAAAAGGGTAAGAAAATCGGAAAGTCCAAGAATATAGTAGAGAGTATAGAAAACTCCCAGAACACTAATGTTTGAGTGAAAATGATTGGGTAGTCTATAAGTGATGTAAATGTTTGCAACTGGGAGTGTGTTAGTATGGTTTGTGATGTAAAATGCTTGCAACTAGGATTGTGTTGGTGTGGTTTGCTTTCATTTATATAAATATATGACTGCTTATGTCATAAGTAATGGTTTAATAAAGATGTTTTTGTTTAAAAAAAGGGGCAGGAATCAAATAATTTATGTAATGTTGCTTAGGTTATATAATATATAGCAATATATGTGAAGTATAATGTTTGTTAATACAGTTTGATTACTTTTGTATAAATGTAAATGTGCCTAGGTCACAAGTGCTAATTCAATAAAGGTGTTTATAACAAAAAAAAAAAAAGAAAACTCCCAGAACAACCACACATTGACAACATTTGATGAAGGAAATGTTAAAGAGAGGTGAATTAAAACAAAAAGATGAAAAGCTAATAATGGCATCTCAAGATAGTGGGCTATATACGTGTGTTTTACAAAGTCTATCAAAAAGTGGGAGAACCAGACCAATGCACATTCTGTAAAAGAGAAATGAAAACAGTCGCACATCCCCACTGCTGAGTGTGACACATTCATGGTTGTGAGTCTGTATACTGAAAGGCACAATTATATGGCAAGACTGTTGCACTGGGGATTGTATAAACACCATAATATATAAGTAGCTGAGAATCACTGGAAACATGAGTCAAAAAGCATTATCAACAGTGACAAAATTCAGATCACATGGGATCACAAGACACAAACAGATGAAAAAAAGACAGATGCAAGAAAACCAGATGTAGGAGTCCAAGAAAAAAAGACCAAAGTAGCATTAATCATTGAACTTGCTACCCGCTGATTATGGTGTCTTATGTACCAAAACACAACAAAGTCATAAAATATCAGGATTTGCAAGCAGTAACAGCAGAAATGTGGAAGAAAGACACCCAGACAGTTCCAGTACTAGTAGTAGAAGAAACAACTTGACTAATCAGACAGAATTTATAATCTTTCTTACATATGCTACCGATACATGCAACCCCCATATGCACTGAGAAAAGAGGCAATTATGAGAACAGCCCATATGATGAGAAGAGCACTACTGGCTAACATCAGAGATTTAAGCAATTATAATTTCATGAACATTAATCACACACTGACTTAAATATGGCGGTCCATTTCCCTCATAGTACTAAGTCATCAGTGTACAATATACAGTCTAGGTTGGGTATACATAATTGCAAGTCATTAATAAAGAAGAAGAACAAAAGAGGTCCAAGTACAGATCCCCATGGTACATCTTTTAAGGAAGAGCCAAGGTCTTAGCTTTTACGAGTGTGAACTGCAAAAGTTCTTTGAGACAGAAAGCTAGCAGCAAACCACTGCAATACTTCAAGGGCTAAGCCAATGTCCTTTAGCTTGCTCATAAGCAAAGTGTGATCAAAATTTTGAAATGCACGTTTAAGGTCTAAAAATATTTCTCCTTTTTTCCTTATTATGATAGATCCGGCCAGTTAATTTCATAGGGTCACAGGAGGTTACTAGGCTAAAGGTCCTAGAGCCTTTTTAAGCCATCCTTTCTAGCTCCAGTTTTCTACTTATCAATTCCCATGGGGTAGAATGGCTTTGGTATATGCCTATGACTTAGGGCATCTACAAACTGGCCCTGTCCATAAGGACCACAGGTGGCAGACCAGGGGTGAATTTGTGATTTCATTGGTCTAAATTACATTTGAATAGACTTAGGGAAACCTCTGTTTCAAATGAATGGGGAGTGTGTTCAAGAAAAAGGGGTAATTTCTGAGTCATACACTTGTCCCTCCAACATGTTTTGTTTGTCACAGACAAAGTTTAGATCCTTAGATTGGGTAATTCTAGTGCTGTTTGTTTTGCAAATGTTGTAGCAGATCCATCAGGGCTGGATCAGGGAAGTCTGTAAGTGACCGAATATTCTTTTAGTGAGGATCCTCTATGGCCACCCAACAGTTGCAAATGCCTGGTCAGGTACATGCCAAAGAGTGCAATGTATTTGATTTTTAGTCTATCTCCTTATTTTTGGATGCCATGCCCTTACTTATAAGTTATGCCACATAGACGGATTTTCTCACTACCATGGATCATAGAGCATATTCTAAACAGAAAAGGTCCCAGTACTGAACCCTGTGGGACACCACTAGTAATAGGCTTCTTGTTGGAGGTGGATTCCCCCAACCTAACTTCAAGTGACTTGTCTGTGAACCATTTGGCTATCCATTGGGTGACATAGGGCTGTATGCCAAATCTGTGAGTTTGTCTATTATACCCCAGTGAGGTATTGTGTCAAATGCCTTTGACAGGTCAAGATAGGCAGTATGTACTATTTTGCCATTGTCGACGGCTCTAGTCACCATCTCAAGGAAGTCCACCACATTTAATAGGCATTAATTGCCCTTTATGAAACCAAACCTGGATGGGTCCACTATTCTAAGATTCCTATGTCTTTATCAGGTCCACAATAATTCTTTCCTTGGCCTTGCATATAAGATTAGTCAAACTTTTTTATAGTTCCCTGGGTGTGTTGATGGTCCATCTTTGGGGAAAGCAGTGATGTTATTGTATCTAGATCATATTGTTGTTACTAAGTAAATCATATTTGCTAATGTACCCCAAGATCTGATCATATATCAGTTTCTCAAGGTTCTCAAGGATGTCTCAAAAAAGTGTAACCAGTCTACACAGCTTTAGGTATAGGAAACTTTAATAAAACTGTCCAGAATAAAAATAACAAATAAAACAGACAAGCGCTTTCACAACTTAAAAACCTGTCGCTTCATCAGATCAATACAATGGAAGAAACATGCCCAATAAGTAACCATTCAAAATTACCGTTTAAGACAACGTGTTCTTAATAACGGTCTTAAAGGCACACATTAAGTCCTTTCCCTCTACCACTTTGCAATTCCAGGATCCATTTTGTTTTAGTACATTCCGTCCTAGTTCCCACATCTCCTCATCTAACAGACACAGTAAAAACTTCCAGGACACTACACCTAAAAGCATGATTAACACGAGCAGAGAGAACGTGTTTAGATAAAGCATTTTTTGTAACCTGTCTATTCACACTATATACATGTTCATGTATCCAATCTTTCAACATCCTATTAGTCTTTCCAACATAGAAACTGTGACATACCATACAAACTGAAACATACACCAAATCACTATTTTTACATGTAGCAAAATGCTTCAACTTATACACCTTCTTCATATCTGGATGTATAAACTCATTAGTCCTATTGACATACAGGCACATGTTGCACACCCCACAAGGATAAGTGCCAACTCTACCAAGGTAACAGTTTTTCGAGAAATCAGTTTATAACAAAACAATCTTTTTAATGATCTATTATTCCTAAAACAAAATGTAGCCACTTCCCCCAAGATAGTCTTATACCTCTCATCACACATAAGAACTTTCTAGTGTTTCCTAATAATGTCACATATAGGTTGAATATTATTGGAATAAGTGATACTCATCCTAAGAGTACCAACATTCCCATTACTGGAATTTTCTCTTCTGTAATCACTGTGTGAAAAATAAGGTCTTGCTCTATCATCTCTATGAGAGGTCATTTCCTCATATGCTAACATAATCTTAAACCTATTGTAACCTTTATTAACCAAACCATATGTTAGATCATCAAATACTTGTATCCTGTTTTCATCTCATACATTCAGTCTTGCACTCCTAAAAAAATCATCCTTTAACCACATTCTTAAAAATATGTGGGGGATGCATATTTTGTCTATGCAAGATACTCAATTTCTGACATGATTTCTTGTACAGCTTTGTATCTTTGGCCTCGACAGCATGCACCCTCAACATGTTTAATAATATATTAAAAATGCAGATGTTAAGAGGCTCTACATTGCATACAAGGAAAGAAGAACTTTATGATGACCAATGAGGTCATGGGACAGCAGTTTATACAAAGAGGATATAAAAGGAAGGAAGTTACCAAATACATGCAAGAAACCAAAATGTTAAGAAACCATATTTGTTTCAGATAAGACAGAAGATGCTACTCCAGCTGAGATAAAATAAAAATAATTCACAATATATGAGTAGTTCTCACTTATTCTAGCGATATACGCTATGTTTGTGATGTCATAAAAAAATAATTGGAAGATTTTAACCAGTGATGCTACTATGAAAAGGATTGTGGGAGGCACTCCAGCATTTTGTTTTAAGAATAAGAATGTTTGTTATGTCAGCATCACAAAATAAAGGTTTTATTCGCTCAGAGTGGGTACTTATCCCTGCAGAAATTGCACTAGTTGCCAATACAGCTCCACAAAACAAGACTTTGTTCATATAGTTACTGGCAAATGTTATAAGTTACGGAATTATGCTGACTGCAAGATGAAGAACATGATTTATATTGCCTGTTGTCAACAATGTGAATACTTTTATGTAGGCAAGACAAATAGACATTTCAAAGAAAGGATTTCTAAACATATTAGTGATATTTGCCTGAAAGATATAAAAAGACTGTTTGTGATGCACATTCTATCTAATACCAGACACTCTTTCTGTTTTTTGGTTCTTCAGGTGATACGGGAGAATAAAAGGGGGAGGAGATAACACTTCACAGACTGAACTTGCTGAGATGCATTGGATAGGCAATCTGCAAGCTGGCACACTTCCAGGACTTAATGCATGTCTTCCTCTGAAACCCGTCTTGAGAAGGCATAGACTGAATCATTGCCTATGAGTGGTTATGAATTCTTTTAAAAATGTCTCACTAATAATGAGTGAATTACATCTGATGAAGCATATTGCATATACCTGAAAGCGCTCATTTTTTTTTACTTGTATTGTGATGGACTTTTACATTTTTCTGAAAGTATTACGTTCTATGCTTCACTCCGAGGTGGCTCTGCTACTTTGTATTCATTGTTGGCTACTTTTGTAGCAGCACTTACCTTTAGTAGCCATATTCCTACTTTTGTTTGTTGTTTTATATATATATATATATATATATATATATATATATATATATATACACACACACACACACACACACACACACACACACACACACACACACACACACACATATATATGTATACATATAAGTTCATAGAAGGTTACTAGGCTAACGGCCCTAGAGCTGTTACAAGCCTAGCCATATGTACCCTGAGTTGCCCCAATTGTTAGTGGTTATGTGAGTGAAGTTTGCAAAGGCAAGTGTCTATGGTACTAATCAGTGAGTTCCTCTGTCCAGGAGGGATGTGGATGCCACACCAGGGGTGAATATGTGATCTCTCATTCAATTATCTAGGTTGTGTGCGAGCAGGGTCACTGAGAAGCTTTGTTTCACATGAGTAGCAAGTCTATTCCAGAGAAGCAGCAGTCTGTGGGAGACATATCTGTCTCAACAGCATGTTCGGTTAATGTCACAGGCTAGGTTGAGATCCCTATAGCGAGTGACTCTTGTGTCATTTGATTTGGGGATGTGCAGCATTTCCACTGGGCAGGATTGGAGACTGCTCTATAAGCCAGGCACAAGTCGCCTATCAGCAGCCTATAAGACATAGAGTAAAGTGACAGGACTTTCAGTGTGTCCATGTAGGTCATAGTTTGGAGTCCCTGTACTTTCTTAGTGAGAGACCTCTGATGTCTCTCCAGCTGCCTCTCCAGCTGCTGCGGATGTCTGGTGTGATACATGCAAAACGGTACATTATACTCTATTAGTGGTCTGATGAGTGTCAAGTACAGTGGAGTTACAACATCCCTTGACCTGGATGCTATGCCCTGCTTATGAGGTGCAATATATAGAAAGCTTTCCTTACCACTGTGGAAACTTGATGGTCAAAGTTCAGATTGCTATCAACCTGTGTACTCAAGTCTTGCACCTCTGGGTTGGAACTCAGGGGGGGGGGTGCTGTCAATCTTATAATTTTTAGGGAATTCTGTTTTGCCAAGGGAACAATAATGCATTTTTCTGCATTTAGTTTTAGACCACGGTTTTGGCACTAATCATGCCAGAGGGAAGGATTGTGTCAAAAGCTCTTTAATAGTTGATCACTGTGACTCAGTGATTGAACCAAATGTAGGAGTCCAAGAAAGAAAGACCAAAGTAGCATTAATCATTGAACTTGCTACTCCTGGGCTGACTATGTTGCCTTATGTACCAAAGACACAACAAAGTCATAAAAATATCAGGATTTGCAAGCAGTAACAGCAGAAATATGGAAGAAAGACACCCAGACAGTTCCAGTACTAGTAGTAGAAGAAACAACTTTGACTAATCCTGTGACAGAAGTTATAATCTTTCTCTTACATATGCTACCAATACATGCAACCCCCCATATGCACTGAAGCGGTAAAAGGAGGGAATTATGAGAACAGCCAGGCATGATGAAAAACAACGCACTACTAGCTAACATCAGAGATTAAAGCAATTGTAATTTCATGAACACTAATCACACACTGACTTAAATATGGGAGTCCATAGTTGTACCTTAAGTCATCAGTGTACAATATACAGTCTAGGTTGGATATACATAATTGCAAGTCATTAATAAAAAAAAGAAGAACAAAAAAGAGGTCCAAGTACAGATCCCCATGGTATATCTTTTAAAGAAGAGCCAAGGTCTTAGCTTTTACTTAGTAAAAGGGAACTGCAAACGTTCTTGAGACAGGCAGCTAGCAGCAAACCACTGTAATACTTCAAGAGCTAAGCTAATGTCCTTTAGCTTGCTCATAAGCAAAGTGTGATCAAAATTTTTAAATGCACGCTTAAGGTCTAGAAATATAAGGTCCTAGAGCTCTTTTTAAGCCATCCTTTCTAGCCCCAGTTTTCACTTATCAATTCCCATGGGGTAGAATGGCTTTGGTATTGCAATATGATTTAGGCATCTACAAACTAGCCCTGTCCATAAGGACCACAGGTGGCAGACCAGGTGAATTTGTAGATTCTTAATGGTCTAAATTACATTTGAATAGAACCTCTAGGGAAACCTCTGTTTCAAATGAATGGGGAGTGTGTTCAACAAAAAGGGGTAATTTCTGAGTCAGACACCTGTCCCTCTCCAACAAGTTTTGTTTGTCACAGACAAGGTTTAGATCCTTAGATTGGGTAATTCTAGTGCTGTTTGTTTTGTAAATGTTGTAGCAGATCCATCAGGGATGGATCAGGGAAGTCTGTAAGGACCGGATATTCTTTTAGTGAGGATCCTCTATTGCCACCCAACTGTTGCAAATGCCTGGTCAGGTACATGCCAAAGAGTGCAATGTATCTGATTTTTAGTCTATCTCCTTATTTTTGGATGCCATGCCCTTACTTATACGTTATGCCACATAGATGGATTTTCTCACTACCATGGATCATGGAGCATATTCTAAAATTGGTAGAAAAGGTCCCAGTAACTGAACCCTGTGGGACACCACTAGTAATAGGCTTCTTGGTGGAGGTGGATTCCCCCAACCTAACTTCAAGTGACTTGTCTGTGAACCATTTGGCTATCCATCAGGTGACGTAGGGCTGTATGCCAAATCTGTGAGTTTGTCTATTATACCCCCAGTGAGGTATTATACAAATGCCTTTGACAGGTCAAGATAGGCAGTATGTACTATTTTGCCATTGTCGACGGCTCTAGTCACCATCTCAAGGAAGTCCACCACATTTAATAGGCATTAATTGCCCTTTATGAAACCAAATCTGATGTGTCCACTATTCTAAGATTCCTATGTCTTTATCAGGTCCACAATAGTTCTTTCCTTGGCCTTGCATATAAGATTAGTCAAACTTTTTTATAGTTCCCTGGGTGTGTTGATGGTCCATCTTTGGGGAAGGCATTGATGTTACTGTATCAGCATCATATTGTTGTTACTAAGTAAATCATATTTGCTAATGTACCCCAAGAGCTGATCATATATCAGTTTCTCAAGGTTCTCAAGGATGTCTCAAAAAAGTGTAACCAGTCTATACGCCTTTAGGTATAGGAAATGTTGATAAAACTGTCCAGAATAAAATAACAAATAAAACAGATAAGTGCTTTCACGACTTAAAAACCTGTCACTTCATCAGATCAATACAATGGAAGAAACACGCCCAATAAGTAACCATTCAAAATTACCGCTAAGACAAAGTGTTCTTAATAATGGTCTTAAAAGCACACATTAAGTCCTTTCCCTCTACCACTTTGCAATTCCAGAATCCATTTTGTTTCAGTACATTCTGTCCTAGTTCTCACATCTCCTCCTCTAACAGATACAGTAAAACTCCCAGGACACTAAACCTAAAACAATGATTAACACTCAGCAGAGAGAAAGTACAGTTGTGTACACTTACCATAAATGTAGCCAGAAGTCTTAACCTCAAGATGCATGGACTCAAAGCTCTACTCAGTATGGAGAACATCATATCTGTGCAGTGACAGAAACTTGGTTCAAGGCTCCAGAGAGCACCCCAGCACTACCAGGTTATACCTCATATTGTGCTTTTCGCCCCAAAACCCGGACCCAACCACAAAAGGAGGGGAGTTTTCATATTTATCAAGGATATCCACACCTCCAGGTTAGTGGCATTGCACGGTATCGGAGACCATCCATGTGCAACTAACAGTGGGCAAGAGACTGTTTTTCAGTTTATAGCATCCTACAGACCACTTCTCAAAGTCAGGAATCCCATTCTGCTTTCCTGAAAACATTGGAGAACATTAAGATCTCTCCTAACACCATTATATTGGGCTTACTTCAACTACCCAAGCATTGACTGGAAGCACTACTCAAGCCCCAGCACCTTAGCCCAAAGATTCCTGGAAATTATAAACTCAAATGCTATGGAACAACTAGTCACCACTCCCACAAGAGGGGACAACATACTAGACCTGATCATTATCAACATGGGGACTCTATGCTCCACACCAGAAGTATATCCTCATTGGTAAGATCAGATCATAAATTAATTTCACTGATGTCCACATCCCGACCCCCACCCCCAGCCCAGAAAACCACAGTGAAAACTTCTCAAAAGCTTAACTTCTCACTTCTCAAAACTGAAGTGGAATCCTTCAAGGCCCCAGGGCCAGTGAAAACTACAGCCCAAACTGCAGAATCCTATATAAATGCATTCTATGGACATCTCCAGGAATGCATGGATCATGCTATCCCAAACAAAACCAAGACCCATTCATCCAAAGGCAGGCATCCAGTCTGGTGGACCCCTGCCATAAATAAACTGTACAACAGAAGGAGGAAGCTACTACATGATAGAGCAAAATCTCTAATAGGGAAGGCATCTCTGATCAGTACTAGCAAAAAATTACGATCCCTCATAAAATCCTCCAAGGCCAGCTTCAGAGAAAAATTGCACAGGACACCAAAGACAATCATAAGACTTTTTTCAGTTATGTTAGAAACCTGGGATGCAACTCCCAGACTTGTTCTGAGTTGATTCTAAACGGCAAAAAATACACTGCACCCACAGACATCGCCAATATCCTGGCAGACAGGTTTAGTGCAAACTTCTCCACACCTCCCCACAAAAGGGCAAGTATCTATCTCGGGCAGAGGGCTGCCTCCCAAACATCTCAGATGCTCAGGTGAAGGCTGCCCTCTCCAAAGCAAAACACTGCTTCCATGGGACCAGATGGCGTCCCAGGTTGCGTCCTACATGAACTACAAGAGGAACTAATCCTCAAATAAAACAGCTATACAATCTCAGCCTCACTACAGGATATGTGCCCACAGAATGGCGACAGCAACAGTGGTCCCACTCCACAAAGGTGGAGCCTCTACGCACCCTGGAAACTATCGCCCCATAAGCCTGATTAGCTTAGTCTGCAAGGCTATGGAGAGGGATCATCATGGAGCTCATAAACAAAGACATTGGGGACCTACAGACACTAGATCCTACCAAGTTCGGCTTTGTCAAGGGCAGATCCTGCCTTTTGAACCTGGGTGACTTCTTTGAAACAGTCACCAAAGCCATAGATGAAGGGAAGGTAGTCCACACAGCCTATCTGGACCTTGCAAAGGCATTTGACACAATACCCCACTGGCATCATAGATAAGCTATCCAGCTTAAATATAAAACCCCTATGTCACAAGATGGGTCGCAAACTGGCTCAAAGACAGAACCCACAGAGTGAGAGTTGCTGAGCCATGTCAGACTCAAACCGGGTCACAAGTGGCATCCCACAGGGTTTTGTCCTGGGACCACTCTTGTTCGTATATACTTTTCCGAGGTACAGGCAACGTGGAGGACTATGGCTCACCAAGTTCGCAGATGACTGCAAACTGGGCCCCCATAATCAACTCTCCAGCTGACACAAACATCCTTCAAAAGGTCTCACAGAGACAGATAACTGGTGCCAGCCATGGTTTAAAGCTAAATGCCAAAAAATGTATAGTCATACCCTTTGGCAAAAACAATGTGCCCACAAATTACCAGATAGGCGGAAACCCATTAAGTACAGAGAAAGTTATTAGGAACCTGGGGACCCAAGTTGATAGCAATCTCTCCTTTGAAAAGCACATTGCCAAAGTGGTTAGAAAGATCTTCTACATAGCCCACCTCATCACAAAGGGTTTCACATCTAGATCAAGAGAGGTAATCGTGCCCCTTTATTCATCCCTCATCAGGCCCATCATAGAATACAATGCCCCTTTGGGATGTACCTACCCGACACCTACAGCAATTAGAAAGACTCCAAAAGTATCTCACCAAGAGGATCAAGGGTCTCAAACAGATGCCATATGCTGCTCAGTTAAAAAAACTCCAGCTCTTCTCAGTTGCATACCGCCTACTTCGAGGCGATCTATGCCTGACATACAAAGCTATGTCAAATCCAGAATTAATGGACATGCTCCACCTCAGTAAATCTAAATCCCTTAGAGCCACACTGAGGGACTTGAACCTCAGCACAGAAATAAATAGAACTTGCTGGAGGGACAGGTTCATAACCCAGAGGCTCCCTTCGCTCTGGAATAGAATTCCAGTTCATGTGAGGCAGAGCACCTCACTGAATCTCTTCAAGAAGAATCTCGATAAGTGGATGGGGATTGTAGGTTTGTCCCAGGGATTACCCCGTGTCACTATTAGACAGAGGCACAGTAAACTAAACCTTAAAAAGGGCACAGTATACTCAAATCAAGGGGTGGCGTAAGCCATACAGAATCGGGCTAGGCTTATAATTGCCCCAGGGCAGATAGCCTAGTATGAACCTATGAACCTATGTTCGAGTGTATTCACTGTTGCAGTCATTACATTTGGGTAATCCTGCTGGCAGGTTGCGCTCAGTCAGCCTGAATAACAAAGTCTTGGGTCCTGTGTCAGTTGCTGTCTCCTCTTCCATGATGTCAGGTCATCAGGGGTATAAAACATGTAGCCAACATAATTTTAATCAGTTTTTCTTGCCCCAGATGTCTGGTGTCCCCCAAATGGGGAGCAAAAAAAAAAAATCTATATATATATATATATATATATATATATATAAATGCACTTTAGAAACATAAAATTTACCTTCAACTAAAAGCAAATACACCACAAAGGCTTTTGAGTATAGTGAAGAAAAGAAAAGGTATAGAAAGGGCTGGCGGTAATCCGGACTGCAACAGTGAATACACTCGAACATCTATATTTATGGTAAGTGTACAGAACTGTGTTCTTCGTGGTTTCATTGTTGCAGTCATTACATTTGGGTAGAATCCCAAAGCTATGGATGGGAGGATGGAACTAAATGGCATTAGGAGCAGCTGTAAGGCCCTGCAGGACTGCAGTGGAAAAGCCTGCCCTGGATTTAGAGAAGAGAGGTAAATGAAAATGCTTTGTGAACGTATGAACTGAGCCCAAGTAGTAGCTTCTAGAATATCTCTGGTAGGGACCCCTCTGAGAAAAGCTGCTGAAGTAGAGGCAGCCCTGGTGGAATGGGATCTGATCCCCTTGGGCACAGGTTTACCATGGTGCAAGTAGCAAAAACAAATGCAATGGCTTATCCATTTAGAAATGGTCTGCTTTGATATAGCATTCTCTGATCCTGCAGCAAATGCTACCAGTAGTTGCTCAGACTTTCTTAGAGATTTTTCCTGTTTAAGTAGAATCTTAGTTGTCTGTGTACATCCAATGAATGCAGAATCCACCCCCCCCCCTTGTTCTTTGGATCTGGGAAAAAAGTTGGCAGATGAATCGTCTGGTTAATAGCCACACTGGATACCTCCTTAGGCATAAAAGAAGGACTGGTCCTGAGGGCCACCCTGTCCAGGTAAAAAATAATGAAAGGCTCCACTGCCATGAGAGCCTGTAGTTCTGAAACCCTTCTAGCTAAAGTGACTGCCAAAAGAAAAGCTGTCTTCCAAGAAAGAAATTTTATATCCGCAGTAGCTGCTGGTTCAAACGGAGGCAGGGTGAGTTTTTCCAGCACAAAATTGAGGTCCCATGCAGGGGACGGTTCTCTCCTGGGAGGCCTTAAATTTTTGGCCCCTCTCAGGTACTAATTTAGCAGGGGATGAGAAAAAGGAGAGGCTCTGTGTTGTAATGAGCTGAGATGGCAGAGGCATGGATTTTTATTGAAGAAAAAGATAGGCCCTTGTCAAGCATCTCAGTTAAGTATTGTAAAATCCGAGGAATATTGGGCTTTGCTGTGTCTATTCCTTGTGCTTGATTCCAAGCACAGAATCTCTTCCATTTATCAGCATAAGATTTTCTAGTACTAGGCCTTCTGGCTTCCAAAATGACATCCATCACAGATTTACTGAGAGATGTGCTTGGTAAAATTAGTTGATTAGCCATGCTGCAAGATTCAGAGTTTGGAGCTGAGTGTGCAGAATTTGATAGTTCTGCTGAGACAATAGGTCAGGTGTTTGAGGCAAGTACCACGGAGGAAGGTGTGACATATTCCTTAGAAGCAGGTACCAGTGTTGGCGAGGCCAGTCCAGAGCAATTAGAATTATTTTTGGTTTTTCCTGTCTGACTTTTCATAAGACCTTGGAGAATACAGGTAGAGGGGGGGGGGAGGCATAGACTGATAGGTTTTTCCAGCTGAAGGATACAGCATCCACTTTCCATGCTTTTTTGTGATGAGCTCTTGTGCAAAATTTGTTAAACTAATAGTTTTGGGGAAAGGCAAATAGATCTATGTCTGGGCTTCCCCATTTCTGTGTTAACATGCTGAAGATTTGTGGATCCAGTTTCCATTCGTGCAGGTCCATAAGATTTCTGCTTAGGTCATCTGCCAGAGTATTTTGCTTTCCTGGCAGGAATTGAGCTTGAAGATGTATTTGGTAAGTCAAGGCTCTGTTCCACAAGACCATGGCTAGTCTGCAAAGGGGGTAGGAATGGGTACCTCCCTGCTTGTTTATGTACCACATAACTGTGGGGTTGTCCATCTTTATCAGTAGTTGTCCAGTCCTTGAAGGCTGTCAGAGCATTCTGAACAGCTAGCATTTCTTTCTGGTTGATATGTAGATGCATTTGGTTTGGGCTCCATTTGCCCTGAATGCATCTCCCTGCCAGGTGGGCCCCCCAAGCATAGTCTGATGCATCTGTAGTTAGGGTTTGGGTGGCAGGGGGTAGAGTAAATGACAGTCCCTTGTTTTGGTGACATGTCTCTGCCCACCAAATAAACTCCTGTTGCAGGCAGAGAATGAGAGTAATCATTGTTTCCAGGCTGTGACAATGTTGACAACATAAGCTTTTTAGGTACCATTGAAGTTTACTCATATGCAGTCTCACATAAGGAATTAGTAGAATGCAGGATGCCATGAACTCCAAAGCCTGCAGAATTAGTCTTACAGATAACTGGGTTTTTGTTGCCATTTGTTTGAAGTATGTTGTCAATTGCATTTGTTTGTCTGGCATGAGGTAAGCCATCTGGGCAGTTGTATTCAAGCTTGCACCCAGGAATGTAATTATTTGAGAGGGTACCAGTTGTGATTTCTTTTCATTTATGGTGTACCCTAGGCATGCTAGAAGCCTTTTACAAACGCCCGATGTTGAAGAAGAGTGTCTTTGTCCTCTGCCTGAATGAGACAATCATCCAGATAAGGATAAATTTTAATGTTTCTTTGTCTGCAGAATGCATTACTGGTGCCAGGCACTTTGTAAAGACCCTGGGCGCAGTAGATAAGCCAAAGGGCAGTGCAGAGAATTGGTAATGCAAAAGCCTGCTTTGAAGCGGAGGTATCTTCTGCAAGATTCCCTTATTGGGATATGCAGGTATGCCTCCTTTAAGTCTAGAGTTACTAACCAAGCATTCTTGCCTAGCATAGGCAGTAGCTGCTGTAAAGTCAGCATTTTGAATTCTGGAATGTCCAGGAACGTGTTCAGAATTGATAAGTCCAGTATTGATGCCACAAGTTGTCTTTTGGGGTACCAGGAAAAGTCGAATAAAATCCTTGTCCTTTTTCCTTTTCTGGTACCGGTTGAAAACCCCCCATATCCATGAGGGACATGACTTGCTTCTGGGCCTCTGCCCATAGGTTTTGTGGCAGATCCAGCCATCCGTTTGAATTGGCAAAGTGTGGAAATGAAATCTGTACCCCTGGGATACTATGTTTAATACCCACTTGTCCTGGGCAATTAACTGCCAATTTTGAGCATGAAGTGCTTGCCCCCAAGGCTGCCAAAAGATAAGTGCTTGGAGATGGTAGAGGAAAGTTATTGAGACTGCTTACTGTAGGGTTGTGCTTTGTTACCTCCAGATTTGGAGGTGGAGGCACCCCATTGCTTTGACCTGTAAGATCACTGTGATTGATATCTGGAGCATTTGGAGTGCCTGGGTTTGCCCTGAGTGGGTCTGTTGGACACAGGAAAGGACCAATTCTTAGTAGGCCAACAGACTATCATGCTGTAAAGGGGCATCCAGCAATTTAGCTTTAACATGATCAGGCAGATTTTGCTCCTTGAGCCAGGCATGCCTTTTTATCACAGATCCAGTTACGGCAGTCCTGCAAGAGGCCTCCAAGGAATCAACACCACATTGCAAAGTATGCTTTCCTACCTGTTCTGCTGAATGCAATAAATCATGTAATTCTTTGTTTTCCACACAATCAGAAATCAACATAATTTTCTTTTTCAGTAAACCCATAACATGCTGTTGATATTTAAGCATATGAAACTGGCAGTTTAAAGCCCTGATTGCCAAGGTTGCAGATGTATAAACCTTCTTACCCCATCTATCCAGTGCCCTGGAATCTCCATCAGAAGGGGTAGGATTTTGGCTGTAGAAGCCTTAACACCTTGGGACCCTGAGAAATAGTCTCAGGATCAGTAGCAGGATTTTTGAAAAGAAATTTGTGGGAGTCAGGAACCCTGTAATATCTGTTTGGCTTACTAGGAGCCAGAGGCAGGGAATCAGGAGCCATGCTTGATTCCAAGAACACATCATCAACAATGTCTAATACAGGAGGTATTGCCAAAGGCCTATGCTGAGGAAGAAGAAAATCCCTAAGCCTCTTTTTGACTCAGGGAAGTCCTGACTCTCCTAGTGGAAATGTTCACTTAAAGTACGCAAAGGCTCTCCAAAAGAGTAATCCTCAGGAGGAGGTGCAGATGGGAGGGGTTCCTCTGCATCAAAATCCTCATAAGGTGGAATAGAAAATTCCTGATCAGAAGAGGAATCAGAAGAAATGGAAACCTGATCTGAAGATTCATAATCAGTGCCTTGCCTCGGCCTCTTGGCAGGGGCTGGGGTTGGAAACCTCTGATCAAGGTAATTAAATCCTCAGCCATTTTGATAATTTGTTTTTAGGCATAGGGCCTGAGCATGTGGCTCATGTGTCGGGTTTTTAGACATAGAAGTCAGTTTTGATCTTGTTTTTGCTGATGGCATCGGTTTAATATAAAAATGTTGAGGCCTGAAAACACCCTCAGAAGCTGGTGCCTGCTCAGCGGCTCCGGACCCATCCAAGGGAGAGACATCCGCGGGTTCAATACTTTGCAAATCTCGTGGCATACCGGACTCCGAATGGGTCTCGGTAGAGACCTGTGACTCAAAAGTAGCGGGTATCTGGGCTGCAAAAGCACCTCACTGAGTACCGGCGAACCGCGACTGGCTTAAGAGAAGTTTTGTCATCGGTTTTGACCTCGACGGTCTGTCTCTGTCTTTTTCCTTGCTTTTGTGAATTCCGGTAGTCGGATTGCTAAATGATGAAATTTCAGGGTAATTAAATCTTGAACCAAAATATTTAGAAGCAAAAATATACCGACGCTTAATAGTGCGTTGGTAAAATTTAGCACAAAACTGACAGCAAAGCACATTGTGATCAGGGCCTAGGCAAGGAATACAGTGCAAATGAAAATCCTTATGAGGTATTTGCTTCCCACAAGTAATGCAATTATTAACTTTTACTGACATCGGTAAGGAGCAAGAAAGTTTCCAACGGGTACTTAGCTTTAGTTTGAAGACTTCGGTTCTGAAACTCGAAAACGAAAATTTCAGGAGTTGGCTGACCGGCACTTGCGAACTGCTTCTGCTTCGGGCACCTCATGGCAAGAAAGACGGATTAAAATGGCAGTGGCTGCATGTTTCATATCCCTGATGACCTGACGTCATGGAAGAGGAAACAGCAACCAACGCAGGACCCAAGATTTTGTTATTCAGGCCGAGTGAGGGCAACCTGCCAGCAGATTACCCAAATGAAATGACTGCAACAGTGAAAGACAAAGAACATCATGTTTAGATAAAACATTTTTGTAACCTGTCTATTCACACTATATATATGTTCATGTATCCAATCTTTCAACATCCTATTAGTCTTTCCACCATAGAAACTGTGACATACCATACAAACTGAAACATACACCAAATCACTTCTTTTACATGTAGCAAAATGCTTCAACTTATACACCTTCTTCATATCTGGTCCTATTTACATACAGGCACATGTTGCACACCCCACAAGGACAAGTGCCAACTCAACCAAGGTAACAGTTTTTTGAGAAATCAGTTTATAACAAAACAATCTTTTTAATGATCTATTATTCCTAAAACAAAATGTAGCCACTTCCCCAAGATAGTCTTATACCTCTCATCACACATAAGAACTTTCTAGTGTTTCCTAATAATGTCACATATAGGTTGAATATTATTGGAATAAGTGATACTCATCCTAAGAGTACCAACATTCCCATTACTGGAATTTTTTCTTCTGTAATCACTGTGTGAAAAATAAGGTCTTGCTCTATCATCTCTATGAGAGGTAATTTCCTCATCTGCTAACATAATCTTACACCTACTGTAACCTATATTAACCAAACCATCTTTTAGATCATCAAATGCTTGTATCCTGTTTTCATCTCTTACATTCAGTCTTGCACTCCTAAAAAAATCATCCTTTAACCACATTCTTAAAAATATATGAGGGGGATGCATATTTTGTCTATGCAAGGTACTCAATTTCTGACATGATTTCTTGTACAGCTTTGTATCTTTGGCTCTCTACAGCATGCACCCTCAACATGTTTAATAATATATTAAAAATACAGATGTTAAGAGGCTCTACATTGCATACAAGGAAAGAAGACTTGATGATGACCACTGAGGTCATGGGACAGCAGTTTATACAAAAAGGATATAAAAGGAAGGAAGTTACCAAATACATGCAGGAAACCAAAATGCTAAGAAACCATTCTTTTCAGACAAGACTGAAGATGCTACTCCAGCTGAGATAAATAATAAAAATAAATCACAACATATAAGAACAGTTCTCACTTATTCTAGCGATATACGCTATGTCTGTGATGCCATAAAAAAACAATTGGAAGATTTTAACCAGTAATGCTACTATGAAAAGGCTTGTGGGAGACACTCCAGCCTTTTGTTTTAAGAATAAGAATGTTTGTTATGTCAGCATCACAAAATAAAGGTTTTATTCGCTCAAATAGAGTGGGTACTTATCCCTGCAGAAATTGCACAAGTTGCCATTACAGCTCCACAAGACAAAATGTTGTTCATTCAGTTACTGGCAAATGTTATAAGTTACGGACTTATGCTGACTGCAAGATGAAGAATGTGGTTTATATTGCCTGCTGTCAACAATGTGAATGCTTTTATGTAGGCAAGACAAATAGACAATTCAAAGAAAGGATTTCTAAACATATTAGTGATATTCGCCTGAAAGATATAAAAAGACTGTTGGTGAAGCACATTCTGTCTAATACCAGACACTCTTTCTGTTTTTTGGTTCTTCAGGTGATACAGGAGAATAAAAGGGGGAGGAGATATCACTTTACAGACTGAACTTGCTGAGATGCATTGGATAGGCAATCTGCAAGCTGACACACTCCCAGGACTTAATGCATGTCTTCCTCTGAAACCCGCCTTGAGAAGGCATAGACTGAATCATTGCCTATGAGTGGTTGTGAATTCTTTTAAAAATTTCTCACTGATGAAGCATATTGCGTATACCTGAAAGCGCTCATTTTTTTTACTTTTATTGTGATGGACTTTTACATTTTTCTGAAAGTATTACATTTTATGCTTCACTCCGAGGTGGCTCTGCTACTTTGTATTCGTTGTTGGCTACTTTTGTAGCAGCACTTACCTTTGGTAGCCATATTCCTACTTTTGTTTTATATTTATATATATATATATATATATATATATATATATATATATATATATATATATATATATATACAAACACACACATATAGGTTCATAGAAGGTTACTAGGCTAATGACCCTAGAGCTGTTACAAGCCTAGCCATATGTACTCTGAGTTGCCCCAATTGTTAGTGGTTATGTGAGTGAAGTTTGCAAAGGCAAGTGTCTATGGTACTAAACAGTGAGTTCCTCTGTCCAGGAGGGACATGGGTGCCACACCAGGGGTGAATTTGTGATCTCTCATTCAATTATCTAGGTTGTGTGTGAACAGGGTCACTGAGAAGCTCTGTTTTATGTGAATAGCAAGTCTATTCCAGAGAAGCGGCAGTCTGTGGGAGGCATATCTGTCTCAACAGCATGTTCGGTTAATGTCACAGGCTAGGTTGAGATCTCTATAGTGAGTGACTCTTGTGCCATTTGATTTGGGGATGTGCAGCACTTCCATTGGGCAGGATTGGAGACTGCCCTATAGGCCAGGTACAAATGGCCTCTCAGCAGCCTATAAGACACAGAGTAAAGTGACAGGACTTTCAGCTGTCCATGTAGGTCATAGTTTGTAGTCCCTGTACTTTCTTAGTGAAAGACCTCTGATGTCTCTCCAGCTGCTGCAGATGTCTGGTGAGATACATGCAAAAGGGTACATTATACTCTATTAGTGGTCTGATGAGGGTCAAGTACACTGGAGTTATAACATCCCTTGACCTGGATGCTATGCCCTGCTTATGAGGTGCAATATATAGAAAACTTTCCTTACCACTGTGGAAACTTGATAGTCAAAGTTCAGATTGCTAACAACCTGTGTTCTCAAGTCTTGCACCTCTGGGTTGGAACTCTGGGGGGGCTGCTGTCAATATTGTAATTTTTAAGGAATTCTGTTTTGCCAAAGGGAAAATTCTGTTTTGCCAAAGGGAATAATAATGCATTTTTTTGCTTTTAGTTTTAGACCACGGTTTTGGCACTAATCATTAATTTGTGTTAGCCCTTCTTATAATATGTTGACATCACTGTGGGACTCAGTGATTGTTCCCAGTCTGCAATCATCAGCAAACTTGTTGAGCCAGGTGCCATCTTCTTTGGACTGAAGTTCTGAGAATTAGATGCCAAAAAGTAAGGGGCCCAGCACAGACCACTGTGGTACTCCACTGGTGGAGATGGAGTTACCAATTTTCACACTATGTATTCTGTTGATAAGCCAATTGGCTACCCATTTAGTAGTGTAAGGGTTAATCCCCAACTGAGAGAGTTTTGCAACAATGCCAGAGGGAAGGATTGTGTCAAAATACTTGGCAAGTTTGAGATAGGCTGTATACACTGTCTTACCTTCACCCGTGGCTTTGGTGACATTCTCAAAGAAGTTTACCAGGTTTAATAAGCAGGATCTTCCCTTAATGAAGCCAAATTGGGTTGAGTCCAGCATTTGGAGGTTCATAGGTTCATAGGTAAGTACTAGGCTATCTGCCCAATGGCATTTATAAGCCTAGCCAGAATGTGTTGGCTTTTGCCACCCCCTTAGATTAGTTCCCTGTGACTCTGTCCAGCAGAGCCATTAGTTCCCTGTACCACTGTCCAGCAGAGCCACTGCAGTGATCCCTGAGGTAAATTTTCTGTTTCCCATCCACTTGTCAGGGTTTCTCTTGAAGAGTGTTAGTGAGGTGCTCTGCCTGGTGTATACTGGAATCCTGTTCCAAAGCATGGGGAGTCTTTGGAATAGGAATATATCCCTCCACCATGTCCTATTTATCATTGTGGTGAGGTTTAAATCTCTAGAGCATGTGGCTGTCTAGGATTTGTTTTTTTTTTTTTTAGGTGGAGCATGTCCATCAATTTTGGGTTGGACATGGCCTTGTATGTCAGGCAGAGATCAGCTCTGAGTAAGCGGTATGCAACCAAGTACAACTGGAGTTTCTTGAGTCAGGCTGCATAGGGCATCTGTTTGAGGCCAGTAATCCTCTTGGTGAGGTACTTTTGTGGCCTTTCCAGCTGTTGCAGGTGTCTTGTAAGGTACATCCCAAATGGGGCGTTGTATTCTATGATGGGTCTAATGAGTGATGAGTAGAGAGGCACAATAACCTCTTTTGTTCTAGATGCGAACCCTTTTGTTATTAGGTGGGCCATATAGAAGGATTTTCTAACCACCTTGGCAATATGATTATCAAAGGAGAGATTGCTATCTACTTGGGTCCCCAGATCCCTTATTACATTTTCTGTATTTAGGTGGCTACCACCTATGTGGCAGTTCATGGGTACTTTGTTTCTTCCAAAGGGGATGACTATGCACTTTTTGGCATTTAGCTTGAAGCCATGATTTTGACACCAGGTATCCATCTCAGTGAGACCCATCTGGAGGGTGTCTGTATCAGCTGGAGAATCAATTATGGCACCTAGTTTGCATTCATCTGCAAACTTGGTCAGCCATAGTCCTCCTATACTTGCCTGTACCTCTGAAAAGTATATACCGAACAGGAGGGGTCCTAGGACTGAGCCCTGGGGGACGCCACTTGTAACTGGTTTAGAGTCAGATGTAGAGCCTGCAACTCTCACCATGTAGGTTCTATCCATGAGTCAGTTGGCAACCCATCTCATGACGTAGGGGTTTATGTTCAAGCTGGTGAGCTTGTCTATAATACTAGAATGGGGAATGGTGTTGAAAGCCTTTGCGAGGTCTAGGTAGGCTGTGTGGACCTCCTTCCCTCATCTAATGCCTTGGTAACCATCTCAATGAAGTCCACCAGGTTTAGAAGGCATGATCTGCCCTTAACAAAGCCAAACTGGGTAGGGTCCAAGGTTTGGAGGTTCCCAATGTCTCTGTTAATGAGTTCCATGATGATGCATTCCATAGCCTTGCAGACCAGGCAAGCCAGGCTTATAGGGCAATAGTTCCTGGTGTCCATTGTGGCTCCACCTTTGTGGAGTGAGATAACTGTTGCTGTGCGCCACTCTGTGGGTATGTAGCCTGTAGAGAGTCTGAGTCTGATCAGTGTGTTTAGGTGAGGAGTTAGTTCATTTTGGAGCTCTTGTAAGACACAGCCTGGGACACCGTCCGTCCCATTGAAGCTGTGTTTTTGGCTTTGGATAGGGCTGTTTTAACCTGTGTGTCAGTGATTGACGGGGCCCTACATTCTTCTGGTATGGTTATGGGCCCTTAAGAGGGTGAGAGGGTGAAGTTTGCACTAAACCTGTCTGCCAGAATGTTTGCAATATCAGTCGGTTCAGTGTATTGTGTGCCATTCTGCACTAACTCAGAGCAGATCTGAGAGTTTCCACTTAGGTTCTTGACATAGCCAAAGAGTGCTTTGTGGTTATCTTTGGAGTCACTGGCAATTTTTCTTTCAAGCTAGCCTTGGATGATTTAATGAGGAATCGTAGTTTCCTGCTGATACTGATCAGGATGTCTTTCCTTCTTGGTATTTTACTCTTTCTGTACTAGTTTCCTCCTTCTGTTGTATAGCTTGTTTATGGCAGGGTCCACCAGACTGGTTTCTCTTTCTTGGAGGAATGAGTCTTATGTTTTATTTGGGATAGCACAATCCATGCATTCCTGCAGATGCTCATAGAGTGCCTTTGTAAAGGTTTCAGCAGCTTGAACAGCATTGTCCTTTAGCATGGGGGCTGTGAACCTTTCCACCTTGGTCTTAAGTAACGTGAGGTTTGCTGTTGAAAAGTTTTTCATGGTGGTTTCCTTGATTGGGGGTGGGGGCGGAATGTGGATATCCATAGTGATTAGTCTATGGTCTGATCTAACCAGCGAGGGGTTGACCTCTGGTGTGGAACCTATGTAATTGTTAAGGTTCATGATAATTCTTTCCATGGTCTTGCAGATGAGGCTGGTTAGACTTATGGGTCTGTAGTTTCCAGGGCCAGTTGATGGCCCCGTTTATGCAGGGGGATTACTGTTGCTGTTCTCCATTATGCAGAAACACAGCCAGTTCACAAGCTATAATTAAAGAGAATGCCATGTAGAGCCACTAGGTCTTGATTTAGATTGTTTAGCAATCAACCTGAGATATTATCTAGTCCCCTTGAAGCTGTGTTTTTGGCCTTGGCGAGTGCAGACATGACCTGTTCTCTAGAGATACTAGGCAGAGGGCTGGTGTTAGGTATGTTTTGGGATATAGTACATGGGGATAGGCGGGTAAAGTTTGCACTGAATCTGTTAGCTAGCAGGTTGGAGATATCCTCTGGTGTAGTATGAGTCATCTCATCTACAACTAGTTCGGCACATAGCTGGACATTCCCTTTTAGACTTCAGATGTAGTTAAAGAATGCCTTATGATTATCCTTGGCTAGGGATGCAATTTTAGTTTTGTAATTTGCTTTAGAAGACTTTGCAAGTTTTCTGATTTTCTTGTTTAGGCTTAGGAAGGAACTCTTCCTTTGCAGAGTGATATCCCTCTTGCTTTTGGACAACAATTTCTTCCTCTTGTTATATAATCTGTTTATACCTGAATTCCACCACTGTGGCTTGGTTTTACAGGAAGACTGCGTTTTGATCCAGTCAAGTACAGCAGAGTTTATACAGTTGCTTAAGTATTTGCACACGGCATTTGTGTACACTTCTGCATAGTGATCATTGATGCCTACGATTATGGATGGTATGAAGCTTTTTATACCATCTCTTAGTAGGCTGTAATTAGCTTAGTAAAGTTTTTTATACTTTTCTTCCTGTGAGGGTGTCATTTCCAGCAGTTACTTCAAACAAGACTGATTTGTGGTCTGACCTAACCAGGGAGGGCACCAAGCATGGGGAAGTGCAGTGACCCCCCCCCCCATGTTGGTGAGTACTATGTTCAGAACATTAGAGACCCTAGTGGCAGTGCAGACTACCTGTTCCAGGGCATTTGTGTTAACAAAGTCCAGTAACCTCTGAGCGAGCAAGTTTTTGCTTGTGTATATCTTCCAGTCTGTGGAAGGATAGTTGAAATCTCCCATGACTACATTGTTGGGCATATGGTGAGGGATTCCAGTAAATCAAGGTAGGTGGTGTGCTTATCCTGGTTCAAAGTGGGGGATCTATAGCTAGCAATGATGTGATATGGTACTTTCTCAATAGTTAATTGGACATGGAGTAGTTCGACAGAGTCATGCTGTCTGACCAGTCTCAAAGTTGTTGATATGTGTAGTGTTTTTCTTTTTACTTAATGGTTTGTGTGGGTGGTGTGTATTTGGGAGGTCTCTGTTCTTTTAGCAGGCTTTTAGTAAGTATCTCCACATATGTGGGTTTATATGTTTTGAAAATGAAAAAACAGTGCCTACAAACGTTCGAAATCCGTCCCAGCAGTTTATTAAACCATCCAGGTTCACAATTCAAGATCAAACACAAATTCTGTTGTTAACGCTATTTTTTAAAAACAAGAATCAACTCATGCTGGCCTTGCATATAGGACTTCATCAGACAATGCTTTAATTAACTAATACATTTATATACTAATCTATTTATATAAATTATCCATTCACCTTGCTTAATTATTTAAAACCTCCTATCACATTGGGAAATCTCATGAATATTAATGCCATTCAGGGAAATACATAAACACAACTATTATATAAAATGTTTGCTCACTTTTCAAATTCTGAATTAAAACATGTTCATAAATAATGTTGTAAACATACAATGATTAATTCATCCATCCTTTAAAATAATCATATAAATATTTATTTAAATATAAATTTAAAAACATATGTATATGTTAAAAATGAACAACCTAAAAACAAGCTATTTACTTTGTGTGTATTTTAATTAAATAAGTGGTTTATTTAATGAAATAATGCCCTCTAGTGTCAGTTTTAAACATTACAACAATTTTTTTCCTATATCTTATTAGCTCTTATTTTTAATAGGTGTTATGGTAAGGAAGTCATTTAAACCTGGTTTGGTGTTGGAATCCAAATAAACCTGCCACCATAATTCTTTTGATTCCAATATTTCCTCCCATAACCCACCCCTAATATCTGGCAAAACTTGATCAAGTACAAAAAATAGGAACCTATATTCGGGACATATAGTTGTGTGTTTATATAAGGCATTTGTACTCTTCGCTTTCAATATATCATAATTATGCTCATAAATTCTTCTTTTAACAGCTGCCCGTTTTACCTATGTAAAACGACTGACATTTCTGACAAATAGCCATGTATACAATACCCTTACTTTCACAATTGTAATGATTTCCACTTTTAATACATTTGTCTCTACTATCTATCTGTATTGTTTGTTTATTAATAATGTATGGGCACTGTTGGCATCTACCACATCTATATGTCCCTTTCCTTCGTTGGTTTCCCTTAAATAATTTACCACTACCTCTTTCCAATATTTTGCCTATATTTGGTGGATTTTTGTATACTATTTTAGGTGCCATCTTAGTTATTTCTTCTATATCTGTTAATGAGCTGAATTTATTCCATTCTTTTTTAAAAATTTCTCTCAATTGGATGTTTGACTTATTATATTCCACTATCAGGCTTCCTGAGTAACTAACTTGTTCCTCCTTGTTACTCACCATTTCTTGATTAGTCATTTCTATATTCCTTTGGGAACCCACATTTGTATCTAAAATAGGTCTAAACCTATCTAACCTACCCAACTCTACTTCTTCTCGTAAATTCTCTATAAAACTCATGGGATATCCTCGTTCTAAGAACATATTTGTGAGGGTATTACATTCTTCTTGAAAATCCTTCTCATCTGATGTCATCCTCGAACCTCTTACCAATTGTCCCTTCACTATATTTTTCTTACTATAAAGGGGATGTGCGCTTTCATAATGCAAGTAAGAATTTACATATGTGTCTTTTCTGTAAACCTTGCTTTGAAATTTACCATTTTCTTTATATATTTCTATATCTAAATATTTCAATTTTTCTTTATTTATAGTATACGTAAATTTCAAAAAAGTGGTCGTTTGGTTAATATATTCCATGAATTCAGAAAATTTCTCCTGTGTCTCCACCCAGAAAATGACTATATCGTCCAAAAATCTAAAATACTTTATCCAACATTCCTTGAATTTACAATTAACTATAAATTGCTCTTCCCATTGGGCTAAAACAATGTTTGCAAATGTGGGGGCACAAACTGCGCCCATCGCAACACCCGTCCTTTGTTGATAATAACCACCGTCAAACATGATATAATTATATTTTAAGACGGTGTCCATTAGTGTCACACTTGCTATTTTATCTTCCAAACTTAAATTTTCATCACTAAAAATCATTTGCTCAAACATGTCCATACCCTCTCCAAAAGGGATACATCCAAAGAGGTCGATGACATCTATAGTTATGAATAATAAGTTTTCCTTGTACATATCCTGTTTAATTACCCCTAATAGGTTCCAGGAATCCTTTAATATAAAATTATTTTTTAACCAAATGTGTTTAGTTTTATGGTCAACAAATTTAGCTAAAGGACCCGTCTTGGCTCCTGCTGCAGAGACTATGGGTCTGAGGGGGGGGTTTGTCATATCCTTATGGATTTTTGGTATCCCGAAAATATAGGCTATCTTTGGTTTCTTAACCTCCAAATATCTGTAGGTTGTTTCATCAATAACCTTCTCTAACACCAAATTTTGTAAAATTATATCTATTTTTTGATAGCCTATGTTGATTTCATTCAGGGATACCTCTCCATATTTGTAATTGTCACTCAAAATGGAATTTAACTTTCCTTCATATAGTATTTTGTCCATAATGACAATACCCCCACCCTTATCCGGCTTCATTATTCTAAGTGAATTATTACTACTTAAATTGTTTAAAACCTCCATCTCTTCTTTATTGAGATTGTAATGGATCCACCCTTTGTTGGAATGTTTTCTAACTGTATTAATCATTAAATTCTCAAAATTTTTGATTTGAGGAATCAACGGGGGGTTAAAAATTGACTTTCTCTTTAAAACACTTTCATTAGTCCTTTTTCTTGTAATACCAGCCCTATTAACCATGACTTCCAAATTGATTTTTCTCATAAATAACTTGACATCTAGGATGGTACGAGTGTCATCACTTCTTTTGTTAGGTATATACTTCAACCCTTTACTAAATAAAGAAAAATGATTAGGATTCAGATTAAGGCTGCTAAAATTATAGATAGTAAAGTTGTTGTAAATGTGTTTAACTTCATCCTGTATTATTATATCTTTATTTGAGTCTGTATAGTTATTCTCAAGGGTCGGGGCATCTACATGTACCTTCCCCTCCCTCTTCTCCCCCCCTGGTTCTGAAAATTTCTACCATCGTGAAAATTATTTGCATACTCATTATTCATTTCACCTAAAGGTGGAAATTCCACTTCATAATCTTCACCATACCAACCATCATCCATTCCAGTCCCTTTTTATATTCAAAAACTGTATTATTAACATTTTTATTCCATTTGTTTCTGAATTTTTTCACCCTATTTCCTTGATATACTGGTTTGGGATAGTTGGTGTGATTTTCATACTCCTTTACATCTCTGTTTAATTTTGACAATTTACGCTGTATCACTTCTTCACATTTTTTATCTATTTCGTTCCTTATTTGGAGGTACTTGTCCTTTTCCTCCTTAATTTCATGCAGCAAATCTGTTGTAATACAAGTGTCTAATAACTCTATTTCACTTTTCATTTCCATTTGTTTACTTTCATTTTCATTAATAATTAATTGGATAACCTCTAAACCACATTTATTAAATACATCTAACAAACATTTGTGAAAATGGGAGCCTATCTGCACATTATTAGGGTATCTGTATACCCTTAGACCCTTAGGAACTATCTCCCTTTTTAAGCATTCCCTTAAATAGGCATTTTCAATACTGAGAAACCTATATTTCGTTAATAAATTATTAAATCTATTAAATTTCATACTGTAAGAAACATCATCATGAATAACATCTTCATTACTAGTAAAATTATCAAATTGAAAGTCCTTTTGAAGCCATTCAGAAGTCGTTTTTTTGTGCACATTATAAGTATTAGGGGCAACAGTACCTGGTAAGCCTGTAATTGGCTTCGCTTTTCTTTTCGGTTTAGCACCCAATTCTTTACTGAAAGTGTTAGCCAGTTCCTCCTCCGTGGATCCATCAAGTAAACAGCCTGGGGTGTCATTAGGGTTGAACAAAGTACCAATTTGGAGGTCGCCGGCTCCTTTGTTGACGCCGATAAGCTCCCTCTTCCTTTTCCCCTTAGGTTCCTCTGATTCAACGGCTTCTTCTACTCGATCCACGTATTGCTTGCTTCCGCTAATAAAACTTGCACAAAGAGGTGTTAGCAAGTCTATTAACTCGGTAAGTTGCCCTATAAGCCTCCTGGCTTGTCCTCCTTCCTCCTGCTTCACCGACATCCTGCCTGAGCTCGGTTTACTTAACGCTAAACCTTCCGGGTACACAAGTAATCTCCCAAAACAGGTATCAGCACTCGAACAACCAAGAAAATGAAAAAACAGTGCCTACAAACGTTCGAAATCCGTCCCAGCAGTTTATTAAACCATCCAGGTTCACAATTCAAGATCAAACACAAATTCTGTTGTTAACGCTATTTTTAAAACAAGAATCAACTCATGCTGTCCTTGCATATAGGACTTCATCAGACAATGCTTTAATTAACTAATACATTTATATACTAATCTATTTATATAAATTATCCATTCACCTTGCTTAATTATTTAAAACCTCCTATCACATTGGGAAATCTCATGAATATTAATGCCATTCAGGGAAATACATAAACACAACTATTATATAAAATGTTTGCTCACTTTTCAAATTCTGAATTAAAACATGTTCATAAATAATGTTGTAAACATACAATGATTAATTCATCCATCCTTTAAAAATAATCATATAAATATTTATTTAAATATAAATTTAAAAACATATGTATATGTTAAAAATGAACAACCTAAAAACAAGCTATTTACTTTGTGTGTATTTTAATTAAATAAGTGGTTTATTTAATGAAATAATGCCCTCTAGTGTCAGTTTTAAACATTACAACAATTTTTTTCCTATATCTTATTAGCTCTTATTTTTAATAGGGGTGTTATGGTAAGGAAGTCATTTAAACCTGGTTTGGTGTTGGAATCCAAATAAACCTGCCACCATAATTCTTTTGATTCCAATATTTCCTCCCATAACCCACCCCTAATATCTGGCAAAACTTGATCAAGTACAAAAAATAGGAAACTATATTCGGGACATATAGTTGTGTGTTTATATAAGGCATTTGTACTCTTCGCTTTCAATATATCATAATTATGCTCATAAATTCTTCTTTTTAAACAGCGTTCCGTTTTACCTATGTAAAACGACTGACATTTCTGACAAATAGCCATGTATACAATACCCTTACTTTCACAATTGTAATGATTTCCACTTTTAATACATTTGTCTCTACTATCTATCTGTATTGTTTGTTTATTAATAATGTATGGGCACTGTTGGCATCTACCACATCTATATGTCCCTTTCCTTCGTTGGTTTCCCTTAAATAATTTACCACTACCTCTTTCCAATATTTTGCCTATATTTGGTGGATTTTTGTATACTATTTTAGGTGCCATCTTAGTTATTTCTTCTATATCTGTTAATGAGCTGAATTTATTCCATTCTTTTTTAAAAATTTCTCTCAATTGGATGTTTGACTTATTATATTCCACTATCAGGCTTCCTGAGTAACTAACTTGTTCCTCCTTGTTACTCACCATTTCTTGATTAGTCATTTCTATATTCCTTTGGGAACCCACATTTGTATCTAAAATAGGTCTAAACCTATCTAACCTACCCAACTCTACTTCTTCTCGTAAATTCTCTATAAAACTCATGGGATATCCTCGTTCTAAGAACATATTTGTGAGGGTATTACATTCTTCTTGAAAATCCTTCTCATCTGATGTCATCCTCGAACCTCTTACCAATTGTCCCTTCACTATATTTTTCTTACTATAAAGGGGATGTGCGCTTTCATAATGCAAGTAAGAATTTACATATGTGTCTTTTCTGTAAACCTTGCTTTGAAATTTACCATTTTCTTTATATATTTCTATATCTAAATATTTCAATTTTTCTTTATTTATAGTATACGTAAATTTCAAAAAAGTGGTCGTTTGGTTAATATATTCCATGAATTCAGAAAATTTCTCCTGTGTCTCCACCCAGAAAATGACTATATCGTCCAAAAATCTAAAATACTTTATCCAACATTCCTTGAATTTACAATTAACTATAAATTGCTCTTCCCATTGGGCTAAAACAATGTTTGCAAATGTGGGGGCACAAACTGCGCCCATCGCAACACCCGTCCTTTGTTGATAATAACCACCGTCAAACATGATATAATTATATTTTAAGACGGTGTCCATTAGTGTCACACTTGCTATTTTATCTTCCAAACTTAAATTTTCATCACTAAAAAAAATTTACGTATACTATAAATAAAGAAAAATTGAAATATTTAGATATAGAAATATATAAAGAAAATGGTAAATTTCAAAGCAAGGTTTACAGAAAAGACACATATGTAAATTCTTACTTGCATTATGAAAGCGCACATCCCCTTTATAGTAAGAAAAATATAGTGAAGGGACAATTGGTAAGAGGTTCGAGGATGACATCAGATGAGAAGGATTTTCAAGAAGAATGTAATACCCTCACAAATATGTTCTTAGAACGAGGATATCCCATGAGTTTTATAGAGAATTTACGAAGAAGTAGAGTTGGGTAGGTTAGATAGGTTTAGACCTATTTTAGATACAAATGTGGGTTCCCAAAGGAATATAGAAATGACTAATCAAGAAATGGTGAGTAACAAGGAGGAACAAGTTAGTTACTCAGGAAGCCTGATAGTGGAATATAATAAGTCAAACATCCAATTGAGAGAAATTTAAAAAAGAATGGAATAAATTCAGCTCATTAACAGATATAGAAGAAATAACTAAGATGGCACCTAAAATAGTATACAAAAATCCACCAAATATAGGCAAAATATTGGAAAGAGGTAGTGGTAAATTATTTAAGGGAAACCAACGAAGGAAAGGGACATATAGATGTGGTAGATGCCAACAGTGCCCATACATTATTAATAAACAAACAATACAGATAGATAGTAGAGACAAATGTATTAAAAGTGGAAATCATTACAATTGTGAAAGTAAGGGTATTGTATACATGGCTATTTGTCAGAATGTCAGTCGCTTTACATAGGTAAAACGGAACGCTGTTTAAAAAGAAGAATTTATGAGCATAATTATGATATATTGAAAGCTTAAGAGTACAAATGCCTTATATAAACACACAACTATATGTCCCTAATATAGGTTCCTATTTTTGTACTTGATCAAGTTTTGCCAGATATTAGGGTGGGTTATGGAGGAAATATTGGAATCAAAAGAATTATGGTGGCAGGTTTATTTGGATTCCAACACCAAACCAGGTTTAAATGACTTCCTTACCATAACACCCCTATTAAAAATAAGAGCTAATAAGATATAGGAAAAAAATTGTTGTAATGTTTAAAACTGACACTAGAGGGCATTATTTCATTAAATAAACCACTTATTTAATTAAAATACACACAAAGTAAATAGCTTGTTTTTAGGTTGTTCATTTTTAACATATACATATGTTTTTAAATTTATATTTAAATAAATATTTATATGATTATTTTTAAAGGATGGATGAATTAATCATTGTATGTTTACAACATTATTTATGAACATGTTTTAATTCAGAATTTGAAAAGTGAGCAAACATTTTATATAATAGTTGTGTTTATGTATTTCCCTGAATGGCATTAATATTCATGAGATTTCCCAATGTGATAGGAGGTTTTAAATAATTAAGCAAGGTGAATGGATAATTTATATAAATAGATTAGTATATAAATGTATTAGTTAATTAAAGCATTGTCTGATGAAGTCCTATATGCAAGGACGAAAACGCAGGTTGATTCTTGTTTTTAAAAAATAGCGTTAACAACAGAATTTGTGTTTGATCTTGAATTGTGAACCTGGATGGTTTAATAAACTGCTGGGACGGATTTCGAACGTTTGTAGGCACTGTTTTTTCATTTTCTTGGTTGTTCGAGTGCTGATACCTGTTTTGGGAGATTATTTATATGTTTTGACCTTATTTTGTGTGAGAGGTGAGGTTTGCACGAAAGTGTGGATGCTGACAACCTGTTTGATTTCTAGTTTGTTTATACATGAGAGAATTGACTCCAATTCCACAGTACATTTTCATCTCTCACAGAGCATGTTAGTTTGCTTTGAGAGTAAATGGTTGTCATTATACATGAAGCAATTGCTGCATTGCCTCAAGATGCCCATATGAATCAAGGACAAATTATGGGAAACTGCCTGTCCATTGTAGCAGGATTTTTCTGAATGGGGTATTTAGGAAGGAAGTGGGCTAGTTGGACTTAAGACTTTAGCTTAAATAGTGGGTTAGTTTGACTTGGAGTAGCATGTATAGTAGGTTATAGATGACAAATGTGGGAACGCTCTTTAGGGCACAACTGAGTTGCTCTTTGCTCAGCAGAAAACTTGGGGGATTCTACTGGAAGGTCTAAAGGGAAAAATAATATTCCCAGGTGTTTTCATCTATACAGAGCACTGCTAAACCCTGTTGCGAGGTGAGCAGCAAAGAGCAAATGCAAGGCTTACATACTGGCAAATTTAAATAGTTTTTAACACAACTACCAAGGGGAAAGCCCCAAACTGAGCCTTTCTTCAGTAATCTCCTAATCAGATGAGTCCTGAGCTACATACTTCTGCCACAAGGGTGCAGGGAGGCCCATTTAATGTAAGAAGTCTAGTTAAAGAGCACAGTGATACCAAACAGTCTGGATTAATCAGATCTGAATCTAGCCTATGCCAGCTGAGGCAAGGAAAAAGTCACTTAAGGGTCAAAGTGAGAGTGTTTAATAGTATACTTTTAGATGACCTGCAGTGGTACCACCCTTTACACAAACTGACAACTATTCAAGCAGCTGTGAACAGTGGAAGACTATGGACAGCGTTTCTATAGAGGATTTTAAACTGTAGAGGTTTGCTTATATGCAAGCAAAGGAAACCACG